>NW_024404410.1:0-32500 GCF_905171775.1 Rana temporaria | reverse complement strand
TGCACTTACAAACAACATTACATACGCCGTTTTAGTCTAAAAAAAATACGATCTAAATGGATAGTAATTTTACACTTACCTTGTAAGTAGATGATAACGTTCTGGTCTCCTTTCCTCACGTTACACTGCCTTAGCCTTGCTGTAATGGAGGTTTTTGAGAAGCACGCCCTCCTTCCTTTGTTTATCTCGGACGTCACTTCCTGAAGACGAAATCCCGCGATATTTTACATTACGGCTGCGCATTAAAGAAAGGGAGCTAGGCATATTAGCTCCCAGAGTGCACTGCTGCAAACGGGAAGTGACGGAATGCCCGTATTATTCCCGCAACGATGGAGACCGGAAGCCTCTTCCATTACAGAGGTAATGTACATTTATAATAATTAAAAACATCGGTTTCCAACATGTTTTAGGACGAGATTATAGAAGGGGCAAGGTTGTAATTAGGGTGGAGAACCGCTTTTTTAAGCACGAATGCTTAACATTTCCTCTTGTTTGAACACCATTTATTTTTTAGTCAACTGATAACAACAGCGCCCCTCCCCCCCACTGACCACGGATAACAGACATTTACCCCCCCCCCACATTCTCATGTACTTCCCTGTTCACCCCACTTCCACCCCTATCCCCCCTGTCATGTGTCTGGTGTGGGGTGTACATGGGGAGCAGGAAGAGGGAGTAACACAAGGATTCTAGCTTGTAGAGGTGCCTGAGGAACCCCAGAAGTGTGTGCTGATTACTAGACTGACCCCCAACCCTTAGAGTGCACCAGATTGTATGTAAGATCTGTATTTGCCTGTGTGTGGTCAGCCAGCTAGATATGGGCGGAGTCTCCCTCTAGTGGTGGTCAGAGGTATTGCAGGCTGTGCCAAGTCTCTCACAGCTGGTATTACTGGCTACCAATAATCTCCCTCTCCTTCCCTCCTCCACCAAACAAGGTCCTCTCCTGGTTTTCTAGTTCCCGTGGGGCTTCCCTCCTTGTCATGTGTGTGGCAGTGGTGGGATAATAGAGTGTGTGTGCTGTTATACAGCTGTTACCCCTGTCTGGGGTGGAAACTTGGGGTTCTCCTGACAATCTGCCAGCGTGCTGGGTGATTTCTGTGGATATACAACAGAAGGTGATACCCCGTGTGTTGTCTGACCCCCCACATCCCCGATACCATAGTCTGTAACATCAGACTCCTCCCACTGACCACTATGGCTGAACATTGTTTTCATCCTGGCGAATGAGATTCATCTAAAAAAAATTGGTTAGAATTACGTTTCAACACATCAAAATTAAAGGAAAAAAAAACTTGCCCAGATAATAGCAAATTACATAAAAAAAACATGTAAATGCAAAACAGAGATTCGTGTAGCCATTAGCGTTTTTTATTGTTTCCCCATTAGTTGAATTTTCTGTGTTCAATGTTAATGTGATGGCCGCAAACGGATGTAGAGCCGCACGGCACTGTGATTGCTGCAGATTCACTAAGATTAGACGCCCACTACAGCTTACCATTGGCTCCCCCCACAATGCCTACATATACCAGAATCCTTGGCGACTAACCACGCCCCCCTGATGACGTGCTTTGCATGAAACATATGTCGGTGGTTTTAGTGTTGGTCACCAGGCACGCCAGCTGATCCCAGCACCCGACTAATCTGATCCACCCCAGGATACCGAGCGGATTTTCGTCACGCACGCAGTCCCAGTGCCAGGCAGGCACTTACCAAGTAAGAGGCCAACGGCTGATGTTTTTTAAGTGTATTTTAATAAAACCGTATTATACTATGAGATCCCCTTTTGTTTTTCCTGCGGTTTGAACACATCGTGCCAGATTCAGAAAGAGATACGCCGTCGTATCTCTGAGTGCCGGCCGTCTTATCTATGCGCCTGATTCAGAGAATCAGTTGCGCATAGATATCCCTAAGATCCGCCAGGTGTAAGTGTCTTACACCGTCGTATCTTAGGCTGCATATTTACGCTGGCCGCTAGGTGGCGCTTCCATATGTTTTACGCGAGGAATATGCAAATTAGGATATACACAGATTCAGAAATGAACGACCGGCGCTTTTTTTTTTTTACGTCGTTTGCGTTCGGCTTTTTCCAGCGTATAGTTACCCCTGCTATATGAGGCGTAGCCAATGTTAAGTATGGCCGTCGTTCCCGCGCAGAGTTTTGATTTTTTTACGTTGTCTGCGTAAGTCGTTCGCAAATACGGCTGGTCGTAATTTACGTTCCCGTTGAAAGCAATGACGTCCTTGCGACGTTATTTGGAGCAATGCACACTGGGATATTTTATGGACGGCGCATGCGCAGTTTGTTCGGCGCGGGGACGCACTTCATTTAAATGATACACGTCCCCCTACCCGCCGAATTTGAATTTCGCCTGGTGATTTACGCTACGCTGCCGCAACTTTACAGGCAAGTGCTTTGTGAATTAAGCAATTGCCTGAAAAACTTGCGGCAGCGTAACGTAAATGACATACGTTACGCCAGCAGAAAGATCCGCTGATCTTTCTGAATCTGGCCCATCGTCTTGTACCAGTGGACTCCCTGTTGCAGCTTTTGCCATACAGTGTGTAGGCACTCATCCTGCTCAGCGGGCATGACCCACTTTCTAAGGGGTCCATACGTAAGGGTAAGCGCATACGTTATCCAGAGCACTTCGGGTGAAACTAGATGGTGAAGGCGTTCTCCTTATCTGCTGTGAATGTATCCGCATGCGTCCATCCACATGAACTTTTCTTTTTATGAACTTTTTCACATCATCACATTTGTGATAATCTGTGTTTTGCATTTACATTTTTTTTATGTAATTTGCTCTTATCTGGGCGAGTTTTTTTCCTGTAATTTTCATGTGTTGAAACTTAATTCTAACCAATTTTTTTAGATGTTTATATAATTGCACAATAGCAGCACCTTCCTATATTGTATTGTTTGTTTCACCTACCAGGTTAACACATTGTGTGCCATTGGTTCACCACAGCGCCCTCATCCACATATATATTCACGTACGCAGTTCACCCCTGTAATCTCAGGAGCAGCTTTTTATCTGTATATTGTGAATATACCATCCTTCCTTGGGGGGTTGTATATAGATTACACTATATTTATATATATCATTTCTGGCGCCGAAAAACACTTTCTATCACATATTGTTTTCATCCTGCTGACCACAGACCCAAATCATTTGTCTATGACTATAATATTGTGCTGACCTCTCTACTCTATATATTGTGTTGTACATTACAATAGTGCTGACCCCTCTACTCTATATATTGTGTTGTACATTACAATAGTGCTGACCCCTCTACTCTATATATTGTGTTGTACATTACAATAGTGCTGACCGCTCTACTCTATATATTGTGTTGTACATTACAATAGTGCTGACCCCTCTACTCTATATATTGTGTTGTACATTACAATAGTGCTGACCCCTCTACTCTATATATTGTGTTGTACATTACAATAGTGCTGACCCCTCTACTCTATATATTGTGTTGTACATTACAATAGTGCTGACCTCTCTACTCTATATATTGTGCTGTACATTACAATAGTGCTGACCCCTCTACTCTATATATTGTGTTGTACATTACAATAGCGCTGACCCCTCTACTCTATATATTGTGTTGTACATTACAATTACAGGGCTCGACAAACCCCAGGCGCCAGGTTGCATTGTCACCTTGAACTAGTGGCCTGGCACTGACTCTAGCAGGTGTCTTGTCCCCATGCACTACCCCCACGCGGGTGCACGAAGATGCCGCTGGTAATTGAGGCCATGGCTTTGCAACCCGCTGGACCAGAGTGGCAGGGGAACTGGCGCCCTCTTGTGGGAGCCGGGGCTGCTGCTGAGGGCGGTCTCAGTGATTTCCTTTACATATCCTCCCATGGCTTCCACTACCCTTTATATGCCGATGACACCCAAATCTATCTCTCTACCCCTCAGCTCACCCCATCAGTCTCCTCCCACCTCACTGATTTACTAACAGACATATCAGCCTGGCTGTCACACCACTTCCTCAAACTCAATCTATCTAAAACCGAGCTCATGATATTTTCTCCCCCCACGTGCCCCTTCCCCGGACTTCTCTGTCACAATCTATCAGTCTGTCCCCACATGCCAGGGTGCTAGGGGTAACCCTAGTCTCCTTTCAGGCCCAATCCAATCCCTGTCCAAATCATGCCGCCTCAACCTCCACAACATCTCTAGAACATGCCCCTTTTTAACCAATGAGACCACCAAACTTCTAATTCACTCCCTGTTATCTCTCACCTCGACTACTGCAACTCCCTCCTCATTGGATTACCTTTACATAGACTCCTCCCCCTTCAGTCCATAATGACTGCCGCTGCAGGACTCATCCATCTTACCAACCATTCAGTGTCCTCCACCCCTCTCTGCCAATTCCGCCACTGACCTCCATTCAGTGTCCTCCACCCCTCTCTGCCAATCCCTCCACTGGTCTCCATTCAGTGTCCTCCACCCCTCTCTGCCAATCCCTCCACTGGTCTCCATTCAGTTTCCTCCACCCCTGTCTACCAATCCTTCCACTGGTGTCCTCCACCCCTCTCTACCAATCCCTCCACTGACCTCCATTCAGTGTCCTCCACCCCTCTCTACCAATCCCTCCACTGGTCTCCATTCAGTGTCCTCCACCCCTCTCTTCCAATCCCTCCACTGGTCTCCATTCAGTGTCCTCCACTCCTCTCTACCAATCCCTCCACTGACCTCCATTCAGTGTCCTCCACCCCTCTCTTCCAATCCCTCCACTGGTCTCCATTCAGTGTCCTCCACTCCTCTCTACCAATCCCTCCACTGGTCTCCATTCAGTGTCCTCCACCTCATTACCAATCCATCCACTGGTCTCTAGTGTCCTCCACCCCTCTCTACCAATCCCTCAACTGGTCTCCATTCAGTGTCCTCCACCCCTCTCTGCCAATCCCTCCACTGGTTTCCATTCAGTGTCCTCCACCCCTCTCTACCAATCCCTCCACTGGTTTCCATTCAGTGTCCTCCACCCCTCTCTACCAATCCCTCCACTGACCTCCATTCAGTGTCCTCCACCCTTTTCTGCCAATCCCTCCACTGGTCTCCATTCAGTGTCCTCCACCCCTCTCTACCAATCCCTCCATTGACCTCCATGTGTGTGTGTGTAGGGGGAGGGGGTTTGTGGGGTCATGGTTAAGTTCCAGCACCTATTGTTTGAGGGAAAAAAGCCCTGATAATGATAATATTTACATTGCAGCTGTCCATGCTCTGTCGATTTAGCCCAATACTATTACACAGTCTGCTACGACAGGGTTTACGACAATATTGCAGCTGTCTATGTTCTGCACAACATGTAGACTATTTATCATTGTCTTACAGCCTGCTACAGCAGGATCTATGAGAATATATATATATATTCATATTGCAGTGGTCTATCATGAGTACTGAGATACACTTATTACCCTTGAGCCATGTCTGCCTCTCGCATGTTCCCCAGCAGTTTTCTATTGGCTCCGCCCCTTCAGCTCCTGGGCTAGATGCATCCTGTGGCAGCCTCCTAGGGGATCACTTTTTGGAACCTCGGCATCATCAATTTGTAAGTATGGGGCTCCATTAGGGCCTCTATTTGCAAAAAGATATTTTATGTGACATATACTTTCAATTGATACTTTGTTCTTTTAGATATACTGCATACAAAGATCTACTCCTGAAGAAGCGAGCAATGGCTCGCGAAACGCGTAGAGTTTTAGATGCTTGTATCACTCTACAATTCTATACAACAACACATGTGAATGTTTTTAAGCAATTTGTCATCATGCTGCCCCAACAGCTTGGTATTTATGTATTTACTCAGGTTTTAATAAACCATGTTACTATGTTTTAAGCCTCGTACACACGGGCCAGAATCTCGTCAGGAAAACAAGCATTGTTTTTCCTGAGGAGATTCTTGGCAAGAATCTCTTGCCGTCCGAGTGTACAGACTCTTCTTTCAAAAGAACCGCGGTTCTCTTGAAAGGTAATGCCGCGTACAGACGGTCATTTTTTGTGATGAAATAAAATGACATTTTTAAAAATGTCAATTAAAATGATCGTGTGTGGGCAAAATGTCATTTTATGTCTTCTGAAAAATGACAAAAAAAAAATTCGAACATGCTCGAATTTTTTGTGTCGTTTTTCAAAATGTCATTTTTTGTGTCAATGAAAATGATAGTGTGTGGGCAAAACGACGTTTTTAAACCCGCACATGCCCAGAAGCAAGTTTTGAGACGGGAGGTAAAACTACCATTCATAATGGAGTAAGCACATTCATCACGCTGTAACAGACAAAAAAGCACGAATCATCTTTTACTAACAAGTAACCAGCTAAAAGCAGCCTCAAGGCGAATAGAACTTCCCCTTTAGAGTGCCGTCACTTTGTTCATCATTTTTCAAAATGATGGTGTGTATGCTACATCGTTTTTGAAAATGAAGTTTCAAAAATGTCGTTTTTTTTCATCACTTCAAACGTCATTTTTTTTTCATCACAAAAAATGACCGTCTGTATGGGGCATTAGAACGCAGTGACATCATCGCATACTACGAGCATGCACTTGTCACATTTGATGCCCTTGCTGCACCCTACCTATACCTAGGAAGCTACCGCGCATGTGTCAAAGTCATTTCAAGCATGCGCGGGTTTCCACGGTGACAGGTAAGTATCAGATCCTCAGGTTTCTCGTCGGGAAACAGGCCAACAAGAATCTCAAAGAGAAAATAGAGAGCAGGATCTCTATTTTTCTCGTCGAGATTCTGGGCAGATTTCCAGACGAGAAACCTCAAAGCCTCGTACACACGCACGGTTTACTCGGCAGCTCTGCCAGCAGTTTTCTTGCTGGTTCTTGCCGAGAAAACCGAGCATGTGTATGAGGCTTAACTCTACTTTGTTGGCCCCCATGGTCGCCTCATTTAGAAGTCCCATGGGCTACTTTCCTTTTGTTGACTTTGCAGAGTGGGGTATGTTGACCTCATTTATCTTTCAGCCGGTGCTCTTTCCTACATGATTTATCACCGCATGCAGAAGGTTTCATTTTGTTGGTTTGAGACTTTGGGAGTTTTCCCATAAGCCTTTTTAGTTGGCCATGATATTCATTTATGTTTGACGGGGGGAGGGGTAATATTTAACCCTTAGCACTATTAGGGGTCACATGTCTGCCCTTTTCCAACATTCTCTAGCTACTAATTCACTAATTTGTAATTTCATTCAATGTACCTCACATGTTCCTCGGATATTCACCGATTTGGATCAATCTAAAACAATTCAAATTAAAAGTTTTAGAAATTGCTCTACAGGAAAAGTGATTTACATGTTGAAATGTCCATGTAAAAAATTCTATAGAGGGGAAAACAAAGCGACAATTTAAAATCCGTATCGGTGAACATCTGAGGGACATCAAGGGACCTCCTGGAACAGATGAGGGAAAAAAAGAGAATATTTTAGCACAACATTCTAGGAAAATCCACACGGGAAAAAGAGATGACCAGAAACTGAAGGGGATCTTTTCCCTAAATGTACCGCTAGGAGAGGAGACTTCGATAGGATTTTACTATGTAAAGAAAAATACTGGATCTAAAATCTCAGTAATACCAAAAGGCCTGAAAAGTGGTAAGAACAGTAAGCCCAATAAATGCCCATGAGCAGCGGGAGGGGGATGACCTATCTCACTGCTTCTAAAAGTGATCCAGCGGCTAATCAGCTGCTCGGATCGCTTTTATGAGAAACGTAATTTCCGGCTTCTGCCATAACCCCATAAACCACTTAAAAACCGCAACATTTCTTTCTTTTCTTGAGGGCCATAAATCCCAGGATGGTACAAATACCCCCAAATGACCCCTTTGTGGAAAGTATACCGTCCAAGGAGTAAGAGGCATGACGGGCTTTATGAAGTTGTAACGTGTTTGTCACAATAGTTAGCATTTTTTTTATTGTTTGCACATTGTCCCCAGTGCAGTACAGCATCATCATGTAACTGGTGTGGAGATGAGCAGGGACACTGACTGATGACAGGATGTAAAAAAAAAAAAGCCAAGAAGTATTTTTAATTATTATTTTTTAAATATCTTGTTTTACATGCATGATTGATTTTTGAGCTTAGTTAGGCGCCAAATGCCCACTGTGAAGTGAGCGTCTAAGCGCCGCTGGTGAGGTGTTACTTTGAATCAATCCGTGGTGAGGAAGAGAGAAAAGAGAAGAGAAGGGCAGTGAAAGGAAAGGGTATCCAGCCCTTAGGCCTCGTACAGACGATAGAACATGTCCGATGAAAACGGTCCGCGGAACGTTTTCATTGGACATGTCCGCTGGCATCATTTGGTCTGATGGCTGTACACACCATCAGACCAAATTCCCCGCGGACAGGATACGCGGTGATGTGGCGGCGACGTTGCAGCGACGATGACGCGGCGACGTACGCGGCCCCCGGAAGTTCAATGCTTCCACGCATGCGTCGAAGCACTTCGACGCATGCGAGGGATTTCGGCCGAGCGGACATGTCCGATGAGTCGTACTGACCATCGGACATGTCCGACGGACATGGTTCCAGCGGACATGTTTCTTAGCATGCTAAGAAACAGTTGTCCGCTGGAAACCTGTCCACTAGGCCTGGAATCCAGTCTGGTCGGCCCTACACACGACCAAACATGTCCGCGGAAACTGGTCCGCGGACCAGTTTCAGCAGACATGTTCGGTCGTGTACGAGGCCTTAGAGGAGCAAGAAGAAAGAGCTGTGAAATGTATGAGAAAAAAATAGAAAAGAAAAAAGGAACAGTGGGGATACTAGAGGAGGGGTAGAAGACATCATAGTTATTAGAGAGGCAAGTGACCCCTTCAATGAGGGAGCGGACTGTGAGAGGGAAAAGAGAAAAAAAAATGTATCCATAGGCCTGGACGAACAGCTCCGTCTTCAGTTTTTTTCTGAAGAGGAGCAGGTTAGGTGTCATTAAGGAGAGGGCATTCCACAGCATGGCACCCCTACTCTGGAGTCGTTTGCCTCCCATGGAAGAAAGTTTAGATGGAATAACTGTGGCTAAATGTTGGGTCTTGGATCTTAATGGGCGCAAGGGTTCATAGTGCACCGCCAAGCTGTGTAAATACTTGGGACCCTGTCCCCAGTATGCACGATAGAAGATACAGAGTGTTTTAAAGATCACTCTCTGCTCGATAGGGAGCCAATGAAGTGATCTCCTGGCCAGGCTAATATGGTCTTGTCTCGCTAGACCGAGTACAAAGCGAGCAGTGTGGTTCTGAACCACCTCGAGCTTATGGGCCCATTTCTGCGGGGCACCCAATAGGAATACGTTTGCCCCGTCTAACCGGGAATGGATAAAAGCCTGGGCAAGTAGTGATCTGTTATTTTGCGTGAATAGATGTTTTACTTTTCTGAGGAGCCTTAGATGGTAATTGGCATTCAGCAGGATGTTTCTAAAGTGGGGCACAAACGAGAGGGTGTCATTAATTATGACTCCTGGTTTTTTTACCTGCTTGGCTGGAATGGGTGCGGGTCCGAAAGATAGAGGCCAAGCAGCCAGCAATAGGGGGCTAGTAGGACCAATTATTAGAACTTCAGTTTTGGCTGCGTTCAGTCCAAGCTTATTGCCAGCCATCCAATCCTGTATTTCTATCAGGCATTTTGCCAGCTGAACTGGCTGCTGAGGTCCTCTTGATGTGATGTGATGTGACCAGAGCAATACAGTATTACCATAGTAACACTGTACTACTCTGGGAGGTCATCAGGATTTTTTTTTACACACTATGATTGCTTATAGCAGTGAATTTCATTGCTATAAGCAATCATTTTTACTGAATGCAATAGATTTATTCAGTGTGCATTGTTGTGATTAGCTGTGAGCAGGGATGAGCCGAACACCCCCCTGTTCGGTTCGCACCAGAACTTGCGAACACACCAAATTTTCGTGTGAACTTTAAAACCCTGTTGAAGTCTATGGGACATGAACTTTTGAAATCTAAAGTGCTAATTTTAAAGGCTAATATGCAATTTATTGTCCTAAAAAGTGTTGGGGACCCGGGTCCTGCCCCAGGGGACATGTATCCATGCAAAAAAAGTTTTAAAAACGACAGTTTTTTCGGGAGCAGTGAATTTAATAATGCTAAAAGTGAAACAATAAAAGTGAAATATTCCTTTAAATTCCATACCTAGGGGGGGGGGGGTGTAAAGTCAGCATGTGAAATATCGCATGTTTCCCGTACATAGAGCTGTCTCTGCACAAAGTGTCATTTCTGAAAGAAAAAAAAGTCTTTTAAAACCGGACTTGTGGCTATAATAATTGTTGGCTCTGGCAATTCAGAGCGAATTCATTCATATTAAAAAAAAAAAAAAATAGTGTGGGGGTCCCCCCAAATTCTATTACCAGGCCCTTCAGGTCTGGAATGGATATTAAGGGGAACCCCGCCGTCAATTTAAAAAATAAATATGTGGGGTTCCCCCCAAATATCCATTCCAGACCCTTCAGGTCTGGTGTGGATTTTAAGGGGAACTCCAACCCAAATAAAAAAAATGGCGTGGAGTTCCCCCAAAAATTCACACCAGACCCCATTACCAATTCACATGGGGGGGAGCAGGATCTGGGGGTCCCCTTTGTTAATGGGGTCTTCCAGATTCTGATAAGCCCCCCGCCCGCAGACCCCCCACAACCACCAGGCAAGGGTTGTGGGGATGAGGCCTTTGTCCCCATCAACATGGGGACATCCTCCCCATGTTAAGGGCATGTGGCCTGGTACGGTTCAGGAGAGGGGGGGGCGCACTCTGTCCCCCCCTCTTTTCTGCGGCCGGCCAGGTTAACATGCTCGGATAAGGGGTCTGGTGTGAATTTCTGGGTTAACTCCACGCCATTTTTTTTTTACATTTGGGGTGGAGTTCCCCTTAAAATCCACACCAGACCTGAAGGGTCTGGATTGGATATTTGGGGGAACCCCACATAATTTTTTCTTTAAATTGACGGCAGGGTTCCCCTTAATATCCATTCCAGACCTGAAGGGCCTGGTAATGGAATTTGGGGGGACCCTCACGCTGATTTTTTTTTTTTTTTTTTTTTTATGAATGAATTCTCTCTGAATTGCCAGAGCCGACAGTTCATTATAGCCGCAAGTCCGGTTTTAAATGACTTTTTTTCCTTTCAGAAATGACACTTTGTGCAGGGACAGTTCTATGTACGGGAAACATGCGCTATTTCACATGCATACTATACAACCCCCCTAGGTACGAAATTTAAAGGAATATTTCTCTTTTATTGTTTCACTTTTAGCATTATTAAATTCACTGCTTCCGAAAAAACTGCAGTTTTTTAAAACTTTTTTTTTTGCATTGATACATGTTTCCTGGGACAGGACCCGGGTCCCCAAACACTTTTTAGGACAATAACTTGCATATTAGCCTTTAAAATTAGCACTTTAGATTTCTCCCATAGACTTTAACAGGGTGTTCCGCGGCTTTTTGAATTTGCCACGAACACCCCTAATTGTTCGTTGTTCGCCGAACAGGCAATGTTCGAGTCAAACATGAGTTTGACTCGAACTCAAAGCTCATCCCTAGCTGTGATTGGCCCTGTCTGTACCACGTGATCACTGTAACCAACCACACAATGAACGGCATGAATCAAAGCCATTCATTGTTTACAATGATTGGTCACAACAAACACATGGTACTGGTAGCAGGCTGTTACACTGATCAGTCATCTGCTATGTCCAGTGGACACAACAAGTGACAGACTGTGCCAGAGCTTGGCCCTAAGGGGCCGCACAAGATTTTTTCTCCCAGAAGAATCGGGCTCCTGATTGGCCATCATGTTACAATAGTCCGAGCGGAAAGCGGTTATTAATGAATGTTAAAAAAGGAAGAAACTTTATTGAATCCTTTTTATAGAATTCTGACTTCTATTTTTTCTCCTGTACAGGTGAATTGAGGAACAACGTTTTGGGTCATGTTGGTCTTCATCAATAAAACAGAGTCACATGGGAAACGAGCCATATGGGTGTTATAAGTGACTGAAAGTCTTTATTGTCGTTCACTGGAGGATTCACACAGGACACAAGACATATCCGTGTTCTGTATGTCATTTATGTTTTGGGTCCTCTTAAACACTGATCCAACCTCAGAGGACAACACAAAAGAAGTCATTTCAGTTCTCTGGAAGTGACAATGGCTTTATAGTAAAGTCCAACCTATGAATTCCTGAGAGGAGTCATTTCAGAAGATATTTCTTGTTTGGAATTTGATAAAGGTTTTACAATGGAGGTAAAACGTATCGCACACCAGAAGGTTCACACCGAAGAGAAACCATATCAGTGTTCCGAATGTGATAAAGCTTTTACATTGAAGTCAAAACTTACCCGACACCAGAGGATTCACACTGGGGTGAAATCATATCAATGTTCTGAATGTTGCAAAGCTTTTAGAACCAAGAAAGAGCTTATCATACACCAGAGGGTTCACACTGGGGAGAAACCATATCAATGTTCTGAATGTGGCAAAGCTTTTACACAGAAGGCGCACCTTATCAGTCACCAGATGATTCATACTGGAAATATGCCATATGAGTGTTCCGAATGTGATAAAGCTTTTAGAACCAAGAAAGAGCTTATCATACACCAGAGGGTTCACACTGGGGAGAAACCATATCAATGTTCTTAATGTGGCAAAGCTTTTACACAGAAGGCATACCTTATCAGTCACCAGATGATTCACACTGGAAATATGCCATATGAGTGTTCCGAATGTGATAAAGCTTTTACATCGAAGCCACGACTTACAAGACACCAGAGGATTCACACTGGGGAGAAATCATATCAGTGTTCTGAATGTGGCAAAGCTTTTACACAGAATGCACACCTTATCAGTCACCAGATGATTCATACTGGAAATAAGCCATATCAGTGTTCCGAATGTGATAAAGCTTTTACATTGAAGTCACTACTTACCGGACACCAAAGAATTCACACTGGGGAGAAATCATATCAGTGTTCTGAATGTTGCAAAGCTTTTAGAACCAAGAAAGAGCTTATCACACACCAGATGATTCACACTGGGGAGAAGCCATATCAGTGTTCTGAATGTGACAAAGCTTTTACACAGAAGTCAAGTCTTATCACACACCAGAGGATTCACACTGGAGAGAAGTCATATCAGTGTTCTAATTGTGGCAAAGCTTTTACAATTGAGTCAAATCTTATCAGACACCAGAGGGTTCACACTGGAGAGAAGCCATTTTAATGCTTTGAATGTGACAACGATTTTACAATTAATACAGTGTGTTAGTTTATTTATTTGTTTTACTTTTTTTCACTTAACTTTATTACTGTCACATAGGGGGTTGATAGTGTTGTATGTGATAGAATATTGATGATCACAGGTCCTCTTTAAATAGACATCAGTTGTCTTTTAGACTCCTAATGTCACCCCTGGACCCCAAAAAAGACAGTCAAGCACAGATCATGCTTGATCAGCTCCTTCTCTGGCCACAGGAACCGGGAAATGACAGTGCTGAACCCAGAAATGACATAATCTCACACCTTCCATGTTCATTCACTGAAGAGGAGATCAGAGATCGGATGTTTGCTGATCTTCTGCTCTCACAGCTGACACCCACCATGTCTGTCTTGGGCTTGCAGGAGGTAAAGCTGAGCCCGGTATACATGGCTGGGGAGGGGGGAGTACCTTCAGTGCGGCTAAATCACTTCCACCAGAAAGCGGACAGTTGGTGTAACAAATGTAGACAACCCCCCTGGTACTATAGATATAAGCCCGGGCTGCTGCTGATGTAAACCTTCCATTGGCCGGACTGAAAGGGTTCCACTAATGTACATCTGCCAAATCTGTATCTGAGGAGACCATAGAAGCAGCATTAGAAAGAAATGTGAGCATGGCTTCAGTCAGGTGATGGTCCTGGTGGTCTTGGTCTTGTTCTCCTTCAGGTCCTCTAACCTTGTAGATGGTGACATGGACTTGTTGGGTGGGAATGAGAAGGAGGGGCTCTGGGTTCTCTTTTCTCTTGTAGCCAATCAGCTTGTTATGGATAAAAGATTAAAGTGTCTTCTGGGAATTTACAGGGATTTGGATGTTTAGAGGGTTCCATAAGTGGGCGGGGCTGGTATTAATGAGAGGCGTGTCATATTTTAATCAGTTTCTTAGCATAGATGATATAAATGGTATAAATATATCCTTGAAATGTAAACAATCGATCTCTTTTCTTCTGTTGTTAAAGTGTCACATATATATGATTAATAAAGTTGGATTCTATTCTCACTGCACAATAGCGTGGTCTGGGTTCTTCTACAACATCCCCCCAATAATGTAATCTTCCAGTTGTAGGAGTCTGGTGGAATGGGTGACAAGCTGATTGTATGTCTTAGGTCCCTTGTACATGGGGGGTCCGGCCCCTGTGTGTGCAATGCTGGCGTTATAATACACCTGGTGGGCACAGGTACAGCGTGTGATTACTATGCCTCAGTTTATGAATGGATGGGATCCTCTCTGCAGAGACTTCTATTCATTCCTATGTATTGCAGCTGAGCCTGCAGAGGAAGGGAAGGAACTCCGTCTTCAGTCACTTTCTATGTCTCAAATAAGAGACATTGGAGGTCTGATTAGACCCCAGATATCTCTCCAAAGCTTCCCTCCCAAAATATGTAAAAATAAAATAAAATGATACTTGTGCAAAAAAATAAAATAAGACTCATAGTAAAGGTTGATGTAGACATGCTTCTGATCTCCCTTCTCTCTGAAGTCCGAGGTTACACTCCAGAGGATCCTGACAGGTGATGAAGAAGAGATCCGATTTCTCCTCACCGCTTGTTTATAACACTTTTTTTTCAACAAATGCATCCAATCACACAGTTGCGGGGTGTTTGCAGCGCTTCCCCATTGATTTGAATGTGTAGCGTTCGGCGGGCGACATTGCTGCAAGTCGGGACAACTTTGTCACGAGTGCAAAAGCACCACGGCCCCATCATGTAAACATCTCTGTCCACTGCCCATTGCAGCTTAAGGGGACCTGGTTGGCAGGCGGGAGAAACGCAGCTCAACTGGTCATTCCCCATGCAAGTCTAAACAAAGCCTAAGGCCTCGTTCATGTGGGACATACTACTTGGCGTGTTTAGCTGCAGAGGGGTGCACAGGTGTTCTGTACATCCCCATGCAGCCAGTCCCATTCATGTCAATTGGGACACAGAAGCTGCCCGGGAATGTGCAGGTGGAATCCAGGATCCAGATGCTCTTTCTGCCTCAAGATAAGATGGAGAAGGTATCAGGGGCAGTCTCTGCACTGATTGGCCTTGCAGAGTGCTCCAGGAGGCACATCATTAGAGGGCTCGGATTAATGACGGTATGTATACCGCTGTGACATATGCACAGCTTGACTCCAAGGAGCTTCAGTTCTTCCTGCTCTCCTCCCTGAAAGGGAAGGTGTCCCCCTCCCCATCTGGAGATCTTACGGGCCCAAAGGCCAGGGATTTTGTTTCCGGGGGCAGCTTCTTCCAACTGTAGAGAACACCTGGCCATAAGGCAGGCCCTAGGGGAGTTCAAGGGCAGCAGTAAAGAAGTCAAGATCCTCTCAGACAATGCTACGATGGTGGCGTACATAAACCACCAGGGGGTACCAGGTCCCAAAGCCTCTTGAGTCTGACCCTGGAGATCCTGGGGTGGAAGGAAGTCAGACTGCTCTCCATGTAAGTGGTCCATATAAAGCAGGGATCCTCAAACTACGGCCCTCCAGCTGTTGTAGAACTACACATCCCATGAGGCATTGTAACACACTGACATTCACAGACATGACTGGGCATGATGGGAATTGTAGTTCCTGAACAACTGCCGTAGTTTGAAGACCCTTGATATAAAGGTTCCCACCAGAGTAGAGGCAGACTTCCTCAGCTGGCAACCCATCCATCAAGAAGGGGGAGTTAAACGGTGAGATGTTTTTCTATCCGAGTGCAATTTTTGATACGAGCTTGGAGACTTGGCTTTCACTAAATCATTCCGGGGAATTCAAAATGTCACCTTGATGGAGGCTAGCGTGATAGTTATCACCAGATGGTACTTCACTCCCTCCAGGCTGGCGGCCATGTTCCCTAATGTAGATCCCTTTTGCTTTAGAGGTTGTCAGCTTAGGGGCACCATGGCCCACATTTGGTGGGAATGCCCCAGAATCCGTACATTCCGGAGACTTATTTTTAACATGATCCACAGGGTGACCGGATGCCAAATTCCAAGGTCCCCCGAAGTCGCCTTATTGAATGCTCAAATCCCAAAGCTTCCTAGATCCACACAAAGGCTAATCCACTTAATTTTTTTTGGCACCAAAATTTCTATCGCCAAATCTTGGAAACAGCCCAAACCATTCTTGTCAACTGTTAAAAGAAACATTTAGTGGATTATGACTCAAGAAAAATTATCCAGCATACTGGACGATACCTCTGTGATGTTCCACAAGATTTGGGATCCCTGGGCTGAATATGTCGGTATTTTCCGTATCCCCGTATCCGCACCGCAGCTACACGAAACTTAGCCCATGACTAGGCACTCTGCTTTCCCTTGCTCCCTCACCCCTGTCCCATCCTCCTTTTCCCTCTCTTTTCCTACTTCCTATCCTCTTTAACTATCCCTGCTTGTTTATGTTCTTGTAGTACCCTACATAAGTGATTGTTGTGGCGTTACCACTTCCATGACATTGAGGGGAATTCCTTATGTGATCTTTACAACACTATAGTTTATTTACCCTTATCCACGGGGAATGTCTATAACCGGGTTGGGACCTGGGGGCTGCGAGGGGGCCTTGCCTTTAGCACAGCATGATCCCTAGTGGGGTGCGGAGGGTGGGGGGACCCTTGTTGTTCTGGGGTCCGGGTCTGGTCTTCACGGGGACAAAGCCTCACATCAGTGGGTTCCTCAGTACATTCCTCTCGACCTGTTTATTTGAATGTTACAGTTTCTAGGGATATCACGTCCTTATCGAATTTTATACCTTTTCTTGATTGCATTGTTTATAGAGTTGATGGGAATGCTCCCCCAGTTTTAATGTATTACCTGACGCATATGTATTATCTGTACGTGCATCTTATATTCAATAAAAATCTATTGAAAGTAAAAGGGTGACTTAGGGTCAGATTTGTCCGCTGCAACGTCGCTGTCCTGCTTAAAATAAATAAATTAAAAAAAAACGCTGATCCCCGTCATTACTAATAAAAAAAAAGTCCCTAAATCTTACCCCTACTTTGTAGACGCTATTAGCCAGATTCACGTAGTTTGGCGTATGTTTAAGCCGGCGTAGCACAGCTCATTTGCACTATGCCAACGTAAAATAGTGAGGCAAGTACAGTATTCACAAAGCACTTGCTCCGTAAGTTACGTTGGCGTAGCGCAAATGGGCGGGTGTAACCCCGCCTAATTCAAAGTAGGCATGTAGTGGGCGGGCTACATTTAAATTAACTGTGACCCCATGTAAATGAAGGCCATTCGTACGGCGCATGCGCGCTTATGCTCAGAATCACGTCGCAAATACTCAATGCTTTCGACGTGAACTTCACCTACGCCCAGCCTCATTCACGTACGCTTACGCAAACGACGTAAAATACGACGGCTGTTCCGTCGTCCATACCTTGCATGGGCTGCGCCATCTTTTTGGTGGTTTATCTTTACGCCGGCGTATGTCTTACGTAAACGGCGTATCTTACTGTGACGGGCGTACGTACGTTCGTGAATTGGCGTATCTTGCTCATTTACATATTTGACGCGTAAATCCACGTACACGCCCCTAGCGGCCAGCATAAATATGCACATAAGATACGACGGCGTAGGAGACTTACGCCGCTCGTATCGTGGCAGAATTTATGCGCAACCGATTCTATGAATCAGGCGCATAGATATGAAAGCGGCCATTCGGACTTACAATGTCGTATCTGGAGATACGCCGTCGTAAGTCTTTAAGAATCTGGGCCTATAACTTTTGCGCAAACCAATCAATATACGCTTATCCCTGAATGTTAGTGTGGAAATGTGGTCACCCTAGCACAGAGAGATAGAGGTGGGCACAGAGAGAGAGAGGCGGGCACAGAGATAGTCGGCAGAGAGACAGCAAGGGACAGGCAAAGAGAGAGAGAGCGACAGTGAGAGAGGGCACAGAGAGAGACAGACAGAGAGAGACAGGCACAGGTACGCATAGCTCCCAAATGTCCTTGATTTGGAGGGACTGTCCCTGATTTGGAGCAATGTCCCTCTGTCCCTCAATTGTCCATCATTTTGGTCTGATCTATATAGATTTATATAAAATGCACTTTTTAGCTCTCAAAAAGTGTTTTCCAGCGCTAAACCTTCCATCAGATTTCTAAATCGCTGCATTTATAAATTACGTAAGCCAATATAGGAATAGTAGTGATTAAAAAAAGCACTTGTGGGTTTAACCAATCTTGTTTTTTTGTACAATTCTCCTTTTAGGGAGTGTGCCTTATGCCTGCCTACTTTTGTTGACAGGTGTCCCTCATTCCCCTCTCAAAAAGTTGGGAGGTGTGGGTACGGGCAAAGAGAGACAGCAGAGAGAGAGAGAGCGCAGAGCGCAGACTGAGAGGGACATCAGAAACTGAGGACTTTCACAGACTTATGTCCATTCCCCGTTATATTACCCCCCCTTCCCCTTTTCTTATACAAACTCAACTGCTTTGGCAATGCTAACATGTATTTGGTCCTGCCAATAAAGCTTATTTGAATTTGAATTTTAGAGAGAAAGAGCAGAGAGAGGGAGACAGAGAGGAGAAAAACATGCACAGAGAGAGAGAGAGAGACAGCAACGAGAGAGACATGCACAGAGAGAGAGACAGCAACAAGAGAGACATGCACAGAGAGAGAGACAGCAACGAGAGAGAGACATGCACAGAGAGAGAGACAGCAACGAGAGAGACATGCACAGAGAGAGAGACAGCAACGAGAGAGACATGCACAGAGAGAGAGAGACAGCAACGAGAGAGACATGCACAGAGAGAGAGACAGCAACGAGAGAGACATGCACAGAGAGAGAGACAGCAACGAGAGAGACATGCACAGAGAGAGAGACAGCAACGAGAGAGACATGCACAGAGAGAGAGACAGCAACGAGAGAGAGACATGCACAGAGAGAGAGACAGCAACGAGAGAGCAATGCACAGAGAGAGAGACAGCAACGAGAGAGACATGCACAGAGAGAGAGAGACAGCAACGAGAGAGACATGCACAGAGAGAGAGACAGCAACGAGAGAGACATGCACAGAGAGAGAGACAGCAACGAGAGAGACATGCACAGAGAGAGACAGCAACGAGAGAGACATGCACAGAGAGAGAGACAGCAACGAGAGAGACATGCACAGAGAGAGAGAGACAGCAACGAGAGAGACATGCACAGAGAGAGAGACAGCAACGAGAGAGAGACATGCACAGAGAGAGAGACAGCAACGAGAGAGACATGCACAGAGAGAGAGACAGCAACGAGAGAGACATGCACAGAGAGAGAGAGACAGCAACGAGAGAGACATGCACAGAGAGAGAGACAGCAACGAGAGAGACATGCACAGAGAGAGAGACAGCAACGAGAGAGACATGCACAGAGAGAGAGACAGCAACGAGAGAGACATGCACAGAGAGAGAGACAGCAACGAGAGAGAGACATGCACAGAGAGAGAGACAGCAACGAGAGAGCAATGCACAGAGAGAGAGACAGCAACGAGAGAGACATGCACAGAGAGAGAGAGACAGCAACGAGAGAGACATGCACAGAGAGAGAGACAGCAACGAGAGAGACATGCACAGAGAGAGAGACAGCAACGAGAGAGACATGCACAGAGAGAGAGACAGCAACGAGAGAGACATGCACAGAGAGAGAGACAGCAACGAGAGAGACATGCACAGAGAGAGAGACAGCAACGAGAGAGACAGCAACGAGAGAGAGACATGCACAGAGAGATGCACAAAGAGAGCTATTCATCAATGGACACATTTCTTCTAAACAATGAAAAGTCATTGTGTCATTACAGGAAGATTAAAGGAGTTCTCTGACCTAAAACTTTTAACCCCCGCTGTGCCCGGGCTGTAAAAAAATAGAAAATAAACTGTCACTTACCTGCCTACGATCCCCCGTTGTTCCGATATCGCCGTCCCGTTCTCCGGTCCCGGGCCCCTTCCGCTTCCTGTGTGTCGGTGACTCATAGTGCGCTCAGCCTATCAGCGGCCGCAGCAATGTCCCGTCGCGGCCGCTGATAGGCTGAGCGCACTATGAGTCACCGACACACAGGAAGCGGAAGAGACCGGGACCGGAGAACGGGACGGCGATATGGGAGCAACGGGGGATCGTAGGCAGGTAAGTGACAGTTTATTTTCTATTTTTTTACAGCCCGGGCACAGCGGGGGTTAAAAGTTTTAGGTCAGAGAACTCCTTTAAATCCCTGAGCTACAAGAAAATGGAGGAAGCCCTTCTCCCTCTCTGAGCTACAAGAAAATGGAGGAAGCCCTTCTCCCTCTCTGAGCTACAAGAAAATGGAGGAAGCCCTTCTCCCTCTCTGAGCTACAAGAAAATGGAGGAAGCCCTTCTCCCTCTCTGAGCTACAAGAAAATAGAGGAAGCCCTGCCCCTCTCTGAGCTACAAGAAAATAGAGGAAGCCCTGCCCCTCTCTGAGCTACAAGAAAATGGAGGAAGCCCTTCCCCCTCTCTGAGCTACAAGAAAATGGAGGAAGCCCTGCCCCCTCTCTGAGCTACAAGAAGATGGAGGACACCCCTGCCCCCATGGAGACAGTCGGTTGATTTACTAAAGGCAAATCCACTTTGCACTACAAGTGCACTGGTAATTGCAGTCGCTGTAGATCTGAGGGGGACATACAAGGAAACAAACACACAGCATATTTGCTTGTACATGATTGGATGATAGAAATCCGCAGAGCTTCTCCTCAGATCTACAGAGATATAACTTCTAAGGGGACGTGTAGTGCACAGTATATTTTCCTTTAGTAAATCAACTGCCATTGTATATAAAGGAGGAAGATCTTCATCAATGGACACATTTCTTCTAACCAATCAGAAGTCATTGTGTCATTACAGGAAGATTAAATCCCTGAGCTACAAGAAAATGGAGGAATCCCTTCCCCCTCTCTGCGCTACAAGAAAATGGAGGAATCCCTTCCCCCTCTCTGATCTACAAGAAAATGGAGGACACTCCTCCCACTCCCTGAGTTCCATGAAAATGGAGGAAGCCCTTCCCACTCTCTGATCTACAAGAAAATGGAGGACACCCCTCGTCTCACATGACGCTGCAGTCAAGACGTTGAAGGAGAAACTTCTGGAGAGATGAGGTAATATGGAGGGGAGTACAGGGGGCAGCAATGTGGGGTCACTATCACCCCTCCCCCATACATTGTGTTACACACAGATCACCTACCCCACACACACATTTCCCCCCCAACCCCACACACAGATCACCTACCTCCCCCCCACGAAATGCGAACTGTGGGTGGTGGGAGCCCCTCATAATGAGCGCAAGGATGGTGGGGGCCCCTCATAATGAGCGCAAGGATGGTGGGAGCCCCTCATAATGAGCGCAAGGATGGTGGGAGCCCCTCATAATGAGCACAGCACAGGGATTGTGGGGGCCCCTCATAATGAGCACAGCACAGGGATGGTGGGAGCCCCTCATAATGAGCACAGGGATGGTGGGGGCCCCTCATAATGAGCACAGCACAGGGATGGTGGGGGCCCCTCATAATGAGCACAGCACAGGGATGGTGGGAGCCCCTCATAATGAGCACAGGGATGGTGGGAGCCCCTCATAATGAGCACAGGGATGGTGGGAGCCCCTCATAATGAGCACAGGGATGGTGGGAGCCCCTCATAATGAGCACAGGGATGGTGGGGGCCCCTCATAATGAGCGCAAGGATGGTGGGAGCCCCTCATAATGAGCACAGCACAGGGATTGTGGGGGCCCCTCATAATGAGCACAGGGATGGTGGGGGCCCCTCATAATGAGCACAGCACAGGGATGGTGGGAGCCCCTCATAATGAGCACAGGGATGGTGGGAGCCCCTCATAATGAGCACAGGGATGGTGGGAGCCCCTCATAATGAGCACAGGGATGGTGGGAGCCCCTCATAATGAGCACAGCACAGGGATGGTGGGAGCCCCTCATAAGGAGCACAGGGATGGTGGGAGCCCCTCATAATGAGCACAGCACAGGGATGGTGGGAACCCCTCATAATGAGCACAGCACAGGGATGGTGGGAGCCCCTCATAATGAGCACAGGGATGGTGGGAACCCCTCATAATGAGCACAGGGATGGTGGGAGCCCCTCATAATGAGCACAGGGATGGTGGGAACCCCTCATAATGAGCACATCACAGGGATGGTGGGAGCCCCTCATAATGAGCACAGGGATGGAGGGAGCCCCTCATAATGAGCACAGGGATGGTGGGAGCCCCTCATAATGAGCACAGGGATGGAGGGAGCCCCTCATAATGAGCACAGCACAGGGATGGAGGGAGCCCCTCATAATGAGCACAGCACAGGGATGGTGGGGGCCCCTCATAATGAGCACAGGGATGGTGGGGGCCCCTCATAATGAGCACAGCACAGGGATTGTGGGGGCCCCTCATAATGAGCACAGGGATGGTGGGAGCCCCTCATAATGAGCACAGCACAGGGATGGTGGGGGCCCCTCATAATGAGCACAGGGATGGTGGGGGCCCCTCATAATGAGCACAGCACAGGGATGGTGGGAGCCCCTCATAATGAGCACAGCACAGGGATGGTGGGGGCCCCTCATAATGAGCACAGCACAGGGATGGTGGGAGCCCCTCATAATGAGCACAGGGATGGTGGGAGCCCCTCATAATGAGCACAGGGATGGTGGGGGCCTCTCATAATGAGCACAAGAATGGTGGGAACCCCTCATAATGAGCACAGCACAGGGATGGTGGGAGCCCCTCATAATGAGCACAGCACAGGGATGGAGGGAGCCCCTCATAATGAGCACAGGGATGGTGGGAACCCCTCATAATGAGCACAGCACAGGGATGGTGGGAGCCCCTCATAATGAGCACAGGGATGGAGGGAACCCCTCATAATGAGCACAGCACAGGGATGGTGGGAACCCCTCATAATGAGCACAGCACAGGGATGGTGGGAACCCCTCATAATGAGCACAGGGATGGTGGGAGCCCCTCATAATGAGCACAGGGATGGAGGGAACCCCTCATAATGAGCACAGCACAGGGATGGTGGGAACCCCTCATAATGAGCACAGCACAGGGATGGTGGGAGCCCCTCATAATGAGCACAGGGATGGTGGGGGCCCCTCATAATGAGCACAGGGATGGTGGGAACCCCTCATAATGAGCACAAGAATGGTGGGAACCCTCATAATGAGCACAGCACAGGGATGGTGGGAACCCCTCATAATGAGCACAGCACAGGGATGGAGGGAGCCCCTCATAATGAGCACAGCACAGGGATGGTGGGAGCCCCTCATAATGAGCACAGGGATGGTGGGAGCCCCTCATAATGAGCACATCACAGGGATGGTGGGAGCCCCTCATAATGAGCACAGCACAGGGATGGTGGGGGCCCCTCATAATGAGCACAGGGATGGTGGGGGCCCCTCATAATGAGCACAGGGATGGTGGGAACCCCTCATAATGAGCACAAGAATGGTGGGAACCCTCATAATGAGCACAGCACAGGGATGGTGGGAACCCCTCATAATGAGCACAGCACAGGGATGGTGGGAGCCCCTCATAATGAGCACAGGGATGGTGGGAGCCCCTCATAATGAGCACAGCACAGGGATGGTGGGGGCCCCTCATAATGAGCACAGGGATGGTGGGGGCCCCTCATAATGAGCACAGCACAGGGATGGTGGGAGCCCCTCATAATGAGCACAGGGATGGTGGGGGCCCCTCATAATGAGCACAGGGATGGTGGGGGCCCCTCATAATGAGCACAGGGATGGTGGGGGCCCCTCATAATGAGCACAGGGATGGTGGGAGCTCCTCATAATGAGCACAGGGATGGTGGGGGCCCCTCATAACGAGTTGACGACTATTGAGAAAGGTATTTTTTGCTTTTTAAATTCATCATAACGAATGTTCGTAATTGCTACGAAAAGTTAACATACATTTCTTAAAATTCAGAAGCATATCAATTGGGATTTCGGAAGCTTCCGAATGTACGAATTGCACATGTCTACCCCACACACAGATCTACCCCCAACACACACAGATATTACCCCCCCCCCCTCCAGACACACAGATCTACCCCCAACACACAGATATTACCCCCCCCCCCCTCCACACACACAGATCTACCCCCAACACACACAGATATTACCCCCCCCCCCCCTCCACACACACAGATCTACCCCCAACACACACAGATATTACCCCCCCCCCTCCACACACACAGATCTACCCCCAACACACACAGATATTACCCCCCCCCCCTCCACACACACAGATCTACCCCCAACACACACAGATATTCCCCCCCCCCCCTCCAGACACACAGATCTACCCCCAACACACACAGATATTACCCCCCCCCCCTCCACACACACAGATCTACCCCCAACACACACAGATATTACCCCCCCCCCCTCCACACACACAGATCTACCCCCAACACACACAGATATTACCCCCCCCCCCTCCAGACACACAGATCTACCCCCAACACACACAGATATTACCCCCCCCCCCCTCCACACACACAGATCTACCCCCAACACACACAGATATTACCCCCCCCCCCTCCAGACACACAGATCTACCCCCAACACACACAGATATTACCCCCCCCCCTCCACACACACAGATCTACCCCCAACACACACAGATATTACCCCCCCCCCCTCCAGACACACAGATCTACCCCCAACACACACAGATATTCCCCCCCCCCCCTCCACACACACAGATCTACCCCCAACACACACAGATATTACCCCCCCCCCCTCCACACACACAGATCTACCCCCAACACACACAGATATTACCCCCCCCCCCCTCCAGACACACAGATCTACCCCCAACACACACAGATATTCCCCCCCCCCCCTCCAGACACACAGATCTACCCCCAACACACACAGATATTACCCCCCCCCCCCTCCAGACACACAGATCTACCCCCAACACACACAGATATTACCCCCCCCCCCTCCACACACACAGATCTACCCCCAACACACACAGATATTACCCGCCCCCCCTCCACACACACAGATCTACCCCCAACACACACAGATATTACCCCCCCCCCCTCCACACACACAGATCTACCCCCAACACACACAGATATTACCCCCCCCCCCTCCAGACACACAGATCTACCCCCAACACACACAGATATTACCCCCCCCCCCTCCACACACACAGATCTACCCCCAACACACACAGATATTACCCCCCCCCCCTCCAGACACACAGATCTACCCCCAACACACACAGATATTACCCCCCCCCCCCTCCACACACACAGATCTACCCCAACACACACAGATATTACCCCCCCCCCCCTCCACACACACAGATCTACCCCCAACACACACAGATATTACCCCCCCCCCCTCCACACACACAGATCTACCCCCAACACACACAGATATTACCCCCCCCCCCTCCACACACACAGATCTACCCTCAACACACAGATATTACCCCCCCCCCCCCTCCACACACACAGATCTACCCCCAACACACACAGATATTACCCCCCCCCCCCTCCACACACACAGATCTACCCCCAACACACACAGATATTACCCCCCCCCCCTCCACACACACAGATCTACCCCCAACACACACAGATATTCCCCCCCCCCCCTCCAGACACACAGATCTACCCCCAACACACACAGATATTACCTCCCCCCCCCTCCAGACACACAGATCTACCCCCAACACACACAGATATTACCCCCCCCCCCTCCAGACACACAGATCTACCCCCAACACACACAGATATTACCCCCCCCCCCTCCACACACACAGATCTACCCCCAACACACACAGATATTACCCCCCCCCCTCCACACACACAGATCTACCCCCAACACACACAGATATTACCCCCCCCCCCTCCACACACACAGATCTACCCCCAACACACACAGATATTACCCCCCCCCCCCTCCACACACACAGATCTACCCCCAACACACACAGATATTACCCCCCCCCCCCTCCAGACACACAGATCTACCCCCAACACACACAGATATTACCCCCCCCCCCTCCACACACACAGATCTACCCCCAACACACACAGATATTACCCCCCCCCCCCTCCAGACACACAGATCTACCCCCAACACACACAGATATTACCCCCCCCCCCTCCAGACACACAGATCTACCCCCAACACACACAGATATTACCCCCCCCCCTCCACACACACAGATCTACCCCCAACACACACAGATATTACCCCCCCCCCCTCCACACACACAGATCTACCCCCAACACACACAGATATTACCCCCCCCCCCTCCAGACACACAGATCTACCCCCAACACACACAGATATTACCCCCCCCCCCCTCCAGACACACAGATCTACCCCCAACACACACAGATATTACCCCCCCCCCCTCCAGACACACAGATCTACCCCCAACACACACAGATATTACCCCCCCCCCCTCCAGACACACAGATCTACCCCCAACACACACAGATATTCCCCCCCCCCCCTCCAGACACACAGATCTACCCCCAACACACACAGATATTACCCCCCCCCCCTCCAGACACACAGATCTACCCCCAACACACACAGATATTACCCCCCCCCCCCCCACACACACAGATCTACCCCCAACACACACAGATATTACCCCCCCCCCCCTCCAGACACACAGATCTACCCCCAACACACACAGATATTACCCCCCCCCCCCTCCACACACACAGATCTACCCCCAACACACACAGATATTACCCCCCCCCCCCTCCAGACACACAGATCTACCCCCAACACACACAGATATTACCCCCCCCCCTCCAGACACACAGATCTACCCCCAACACACACAGATATTACCCCCCCCCCCTCCAGACACACAGATCTACCCCCAACACACACAGATATTACCCCCCCCCCCTCCAGACACACAGATCTACCCCCAACACACACAGATATTACCCCCCCCCCCTCCAGACACACAGATCTACCCCCAACACACACAGATATTACCCCCCCCCCCTCCAGACACACAGATCTACCCCCAACACACACAGATATTACCCCCCCCCCCTCCACACACACAGATCTACCCCCAACACACACAGATATTACCCCCCCCCCCCCCTCCAGACACACAGATCTACCCCCAACACACACAGATATTACCCCCCCCCCCCTCCACACACACAGATCTACCCCCAACACACACAGATATTACCCCCCCCCCCCCTCCAGACACACAGATCTACCCCCAACACACACAGATATTACCCCCCCCCCCCTCCACACACACAGATCTACCCCCAACACACACAGATATTACCCCCCCCCCCTCCAGACACACAGATCTACCCCCAACACACACAGATATTACCCCCCCCCCCTCCACACACACAGATATACCCCCAACACACACAGATATTACCCCCCCCCCTCCACACACACAGATCTACCCCCAACACACACAGATATTACCCCCCCCCCCTCCACACACACAGATCTACCCCCAACACACACAGATATTACCCCCCCCCCCCTCCACACACACAGATCTACCCCCAACACACACAGATATTACCCCCCCCCCCTCCAGACACACAGATCTACCCCCAACACACACAGATATTACCCCCCCCCCCTCCAGACACACAGATCTACCCCCAACACACACAGATATTACCCCCCCCCCCCTCCAGACACACAGATCTACCCCCAACACACACAGATATTACCCCCCCCCCCTCCAGACACACAGATCTACCCCCAACACACACAGATATTACCCCCCCCCCCCTCCACACACACAGATATTACCCCCAACACACACAGATATTACCCCCCCCCCCCTCCACACACACAGATCTACCCCCAACACACACAGATATTACCCCCCCCCCCTCCAGACACACAGATCTACCCCCAACACACACAGATATTACCCCCCCCCCCTCCAGACACACAGATCTACCCCCAACACACACAGATATTACCCCCCCCCCCTCCAGACACACAGATCTACCCCCCACACACACAGATATTCCCCCCCCCCCCCTCCAGACACACAGATCTACCCCCAACACACACAGATATTACCCCCCCCCCCTCCAGACACACAGATCTACCCCCACCACACACAGATATTACCCCCCCCCCCTCCAGACACACAGATCTACCCCCAACACACACAGATATTACCCCCCCCCCCCTCCAGACACACAGATCTACCCCCAACACACACAGATATTACCCCCCCCCTCCAGACACACAGATATTACCCCCAACACACACAGATATTACCCCCCCCCCCTCCAGACACACAGATCTACCCCCAACACACACAGATATTACCCCCCCCCCCTCCAGACACACAGATCTACCCCCAACACACACAGATATTACCCCCCCCCCCCTCCAGACACACAGATCTACCCCCAACACACACAGATATTACCCCCCCCCCCCTCCAGACACACAGATCTACCCCCAACACACACAGATATTACCCCCCCCCCCTCCAGACACACAGATCTACCCCCAACACACACAGATATTACCCCCCCCCCCCCTCCAGACACACAGATCTACCCCCAACACACACAGATATTACCCCCCCCCCTCCAGACACACAGATCTACCCCCAACACACACAGATATTACCCCCCCCCCCCTCCAGACACACAGATCTACCCCCAACACACACAGATATTACCCCCCCCCCCTCCACACACACAGATATTACCCCCCCCCCCCTCCAGACACACAGATCTACCCCCAACACACACAGATATTACCCCCCCCCCCTCCAGACACACAGATCTACCCCCAACACACACAGATATTACCCCCCCCCCCTCCACACACACAGATATTACCCCCAACACACACAGATATTACCCCCCCCCCCCTCCAGACACACAGATCTACCCCCAACACACACAGATATTACCCCCCCCCCCTCCAGACACACAGATCTACCCCCAACACACACAGATATTACCCCCCCCCCTCCACACACACAGATCTACCCCCAACACACACAGATATTACCCCCCCCCCCTCCAGACACACAGATCTACCCCCAACACACACAGATATTACCCCCCCCCCCCTCCAGACACACAGATCTACCCCCAACACACACAGATATTACCCCCCCCCCCCTCCAGACACACAGATCTACCCCCAACACACACAGATATTACCCCCCCCCCTCCAGACACACAGATCTACCCCCAACACACACAGATATTACCCCCCCCCCCCTCCAGACACACAGATCTACCCCCAACACACACAGATATTACCCCCCCCCCTCCAGACACACAGATCTACCCCCAACACACACAGATATTACCCCCCCCCCTCCAGACACACAGATCTACCCCCAACACACACAGATATTACCCCCCCCCCCCCTCCACACACACAGATATACCCCCAACACACACAGATATTACCCCCCCCCCCCTCCAGACACACAGATCTACCCCCAACACACACAGATATTACCCCCCCCCCCTCCAGACACACAGATCTACCCCCAACACACACAGATATTACCCCCCCCCCCTCCAGACACACAGATCTACCCCCAACACACACAGATATTACCCCCCCCCCCTCCAGACACACAGATCTACCCCCAACACACACAGATATTACCCCCCCCCCCTCCAGACACACAGATCTACCCCCAACACACACAGATATTACCTCCCCCCCCTCCAGACACACAGATCTACCCCCAACACACACAGATATTACCCCCCCCCCCTCCAGACACACAGATCTACCCCCAACACACACAGATATTACCCCCCCCCCCTCCAGACACACAGATCTACCCCCAACACACACAGATATTCCCCCCCCCCCCTCCAGACACACAGATCTACCCCCAACACACACAGATATTACCCCCCCCCCCCTCCAGACACACAGATCTACCCCCAACACACACAGATATTACCCCCCCCCCCTCCAGACACACAGATCTACCCCCAACACACACAGATATTACCCCCCCCCCCTCCACACACACAGATCTACCCCCAACACACACAGATATTACCCCCCCCCCCTCCACACACACAGATCTACCCCCAACACACACAGATATTACCCCCCCCCCCCTCCAGACACACAGATCTACCCCCAACACACACAGATATTACCCCCCCCCCTCCAGACACACAGATCTACCCCCAACACACACAGATATTACCCCCCCCCCCTCCAGACACACAGATATTACCCCCAACACACACAGATATTACCCCCCCCCCCTCCAGACACACAGATCTACCCCCAACACACACAGATATTACCCCCCCCCCCTCCACACACACAGATCTACCCCCAACACACACAGATATTACCCCCCCCCCTCCACACACACAGATCTACCCCCAACACACACAGATATTACCCCCCCCCCTCCAGACACACAGATCTACCCCCAACACACACAGATATTACCCCCCCCCCTCCACACACACAGATCTACCCCCAACACACACAGATATTACCCCCCCCCCTCCACACACACAGATCTACCCCCAACACACACAGATATTACCCCCCCCCCCCTCCACACACACAGATCTACCCCCAACACACACAGATATTACCCCCCCCCCCCCTCCACACACACAGATATTACCCCCAACACACACATATATTACCCCCCCCCTCCAGACACACAGATCTACCCCCAACACACACAGATATTACCCCCCCCCTCCACACACACAGATCTACCCCCAACACACACAGATATTACCCGCCCCCCCTCCACACACACAGATTACCTTTTTTATGATGGCGCTCCAGAACCATCGCTCTCCCGGGGTTCGCAGCGATTGGGGTTCCCATCTGTCCGGGATTGATCCCAGACCGTACCGGAACCCGGTCACATGATTCATTCAGATCAGACATGTGATTTCCGGGAGACGCAGTACAAGGATTACTCCGCCGGGACTATTTGATGATTTCCGGGCTCCGGTGAAGTAATCTTTGTGCTGCGGTTCCGGGTGTTGTGCCGGGATAGGTCCCCCTTCGAATAACGCCCGCCCTGTACTGCGCGGCACTACGGAGCTGTACACGGCACGGCACTACGGAGCTGTACATGGCGCCTGCGCACAGCACACGACTTTGTGCCACTCGCTCTCATGCAACTCTGCAAGGGGTGTATATAATGTTGATTTAAAGCATGTGAGGGGCAGGTGCCAACATTCACCCCCACCCCCCCCCCCCCTCCAAAAAAAAAAAAACTTCTTGGATTTTCACGGTCCCAAGCCTCTACCAATCCTTTCCAAATGGCATGAAAAAATGTGCTGAAAAACTCGGCTTATACTCGAGTATTTACGGTAGATATTCATTTCTGGGCTATGAATTTCCGTGCCTGGAACAAGCCTCTCATCATTACTAAAAACTTGAATGGAGTTTATCGCGTGTTTTTGAGTCACGTGTCCTTTTTTTCACGGGTGCAGGCAACCCAAAAAAACGCACCTGAAACGCACAGGGCTCATATACACATTTTTGTGGTGCCCTCTGAAGAGCAATCCACATTTGGATTGCTCTTCAGAAGGCATTTGGCAGGCAGGGAGGTGGTGTTGGAGGTGGTGTTGTATCGCTTTCTCAATTACTTTTGATTAAACGGAATGGGTTAATCGAGCAGCCGTTAGGGTTGCCACCTGTCCGAGATTCACCCGGACAGTCCAGGTTTTCAATCGCGTCCTCTCTCATACTAGTGCCGTCCACTACTCTACTTCTACCATCCACTGCTTTGCTGACTGACACTGTCCACTTTTAACCACTTCCATACCGGGCATTTTCGCCCCTTTCCTCCCCAGGCCAATTTTCAGCTTTCAGCGCTGTCACAATTTGAATGACAAATGTGCGGTTGTACCCAAATTAATTTTGATAATTTTTTTTATTTATTTTTTACTAGTAATGGTGGGGATCAGCTATAAAAATGCACTGATTACTGTGTAAATGTGACTGGAAGGGAAGGGGTTAACCACTAGGGGACGAGGAAGGGTTTAAGTGTGTCCTAGGGAGTGATTCTAACTATTGGGGGGGTGGCTTACGGTCAGTGTCACTAGGCAGAACGGGGGGGATGCTTGTTTACACAGGCATTCCCCTGTTATGCAGCTCTGACACATGATCACGGGACACCGGTGGACATTATGTCCGCAGGCACGATCCCGGAGCTCACAACAGGGGTGTGCGTGCGCCCACGCGGCGGCAAATTTAAACTGGCGTAGATTTGCCTGTCCGTGCCATTC